>NC_068938.1:205073820-205078820 GCF_016801865.2 Culex pipiens pallens
GGGGGGGGGGGGGGGGGGGGGGGGGGGGGGGGGGGGGGGGGGGGGGGGGGGGGGGGGGGGGGGGGGGGGGGGGGGGGGGGGGGGGGGGGGGGGGGGGGGGGGGGGGGGGGGGGGGGGGGGGGGGGGGGGGGGGGGGGGGGGGGGGGGGGGGGGGGGGGGGGGGGGGGGGGGGGGGGGGGGGGGGGGGGGGGGGGGGGGGGGGGGGGGGGGGGGGGGGGGGGGGGGGGGGGGGGGGGGGGGGGGGGGGGGGGGGGGGGGGGGGGGGGGGGGGGGGGGGGGGGGGGGGGGGGGGGGGGGGGGGGGGGGGGGGGGGGGGGGGGGGGGGGGGGGGGGGGGGGGGGGGGGGGGGGGGGGGGGGGGGGGGGGGGGGGGGGGGGGGGGGGGGGGGGGGGGGGGGGGGGGGGGGGGGGGGGGGGGGGGGGGGGGGGGGGGGGGGGGGGGGGGGGGGGGGGGGGGGGGGGGGGGGGGGGGGGGGGGGGGGGGGGGGGGGGGGGGGGGGGGGGGGGGGGGGGGGGGGGGGGGGGGGGGGGGGGGGGGGGGGGGGGGGGGGGGGGGGGGGGGGGGGGGGGGGGGGGGGGGGGGGGGGGGGGGGGGGGGGGGGGGGGGGGGGGGGGGGGGGGGGGGGGGGGGGGGGGGGGGGGGGGGGGGGGGGGGGGGGGGGGGGGGGGGGGGGGGGGGGGGGGGGGGGGGGGGGGGGGGGGGGGGGGGGGGGGGGGGGGGGGGGGGGGGGGGGGGGGGGGGGGGGGGGGGGGGGGGGGGGGGGGGGGGGGGGGGGGGGGGGGGGGGGGGGGGGGGGGGGGGGGGGGGGGGGGGGGGGGGGGGGGGGGGGGGGGGGGGGGGGGGGGGGGGGGGGGGGGGGGGGGGGGGGGGGGGGGGGGGGGGGGGGGGGGGGGGGGGGGGGGGGGGGGGGGGGGGGGGGGGGGGGGGGGGGGGGGGGGGGGGGGGGGGGGGGGGGGGGGGGGGGGGGGGGGGGGGGGGGGGGGGGGGGGGGGGGGGGGGGGGGGGGGGGGGGGGGGGGGGGGGGGGGGGGGGGGGGGGGGGGGGGGGGGGGGGGGGGGGGGGGGGGGGGGGGGGGGGGGGGGGGGGGGGGGGGGGGGGGGGGGGGGGGGGGGGGGGGGGGGGGGGGGGGGGGGGGGGGGGGGGGGGGGGGGGGGGGGGGGGGGGGGGGGGGGGGGGGGGGGGGGGGGGGGGGGGGGGGGGGGGGGGGGGGGGGGGGGGGGGGGGGGGGGGGGGGGGGGGGGGGGGGGGGGGGGGGGGGGGGGGGGGGGGGGGGGGGGGGGGGGGGGGGGGGGGGGGGGGGGGGGGGGGGGGGGGGGGGGGGGGGGGGGGGGGGGGGGGGGGGGGGGGGGGGGGGGGGGGGGGGGGGGGGGGGGGGGGGGGGGGGGGGGGGGGGGGGGGGGGGGGGGGGGGGGGGGGGGGGGGGGGGGGGGGGGGGGGGGGGGGGGGGGGGGGGGGGGGGGGGGGGGGGGGGGGGGGGGGGGGGGGGGGGGGGGGGGGGGGGGGGGGGGGGGGGGGGGGGGGGGGGGGGGGGGGGGGGGGGGGGGGGGGGGGGGGGGGGGGGGGGGGGGGGGGGGGGGGGGGGGGGGGGGGGGGGGGGGGGGGGGGGGGGGGGGGGGGGGGGGGGGGGGGGGGGGGGGGGGGGGGGGGGGGGGGGGGGGGGGGGGGGGGGGGGGGGGGGGGGGGGGGGGGGGGGGGGGGGGGGGGGGGGGGGGGGGGGGGGGGGGGGGGGGGGGGGGGGGGGGGGGGGGGGGGGGGGGGGGGGGGGGGGGGGGGGGGGGGGGGGGGGGGGGGGGGGGGGGGGGGGGGGGGGGGGGGGGGGGGGGGGGGGGGGGGGGGGGGGGGGGGGGGGGGGGGGGGGGGGGGGGGGGGGGGGGGGGGGGGGGGGGGGGGGGGGGGGGGGGGGGGGGGGGGGGGGGGGGGGGGGGGGGGGGGGGGGGGGGGGGGGGGGGGGGGGGGGGGGGGGGGGGGGGGGGGGGGGGGGGGGGGGGGGGGGGGGGGGGGGGGGGGGGGGGGGGGGGGGGGGGGGGGGGGGGGGGGGGGGGGGGGGGGGGGGGGGGGGGGGGGGGGGGGGGGGGGGGGGGGGGGGGGGGGGGGGGGGGGGGGGGGGGGGGGGGGGGGGGGGGGGGGGGGGGGGGGGGGGGGGGGGGGGGGGGGGGGGGGGGGGGGGGGGGGGGGGGGGGGGGGGGGGGGGGGGGGGGGGGGGGGGGGGGGGGGGGGGGGGGGGGGGGGGGGGGGGGGGGGGGGGGGGGGGGGGGGGGGGGGGGGGGGGGGGGGGGGGGGGGGGGGGGGGGGGGGGGGGGGGGGGGGGGGGGGGGGGGGGGGGGGGGGGGGGGGGGGGGGGGGGGGGGGGGGGGGGGGGGGGGGGGGGGGGGGGGGGGGGGGGGGGGGGGGGGGGGGGGGGGGGGGGGGGGGGGGGGGGGGGGGGGGGGGGGGGGGGGGGGGGGGGGGGGGGGGGGGGGGGGGGGGGGGGGGGGGGGGGGGGGGGGGGGGGGGGGGGGGGGGGGGGGGGGGGGGGGGGGGGGGGGGGGGGGGGGGGGGGGGGGGGGGGGGGGGGGGGGGGGGGGGGGGGGGGGGGGGGGGGGGGGGGGGGGGGGGGGGGGGGGGGGGGGGGGGGGGGGGGGGGGGGGGGGGGGGGGGGGGGGGGGGGGGGGGGGGGGGGGGGGGGGGGGGGGGGGGGGGGGGGGGGGGGGGGGGGGGGGGGGGGGGGGGGGGGGGGGGGGGGGGGGGGGGGGGGGGGGGGGGGGGGGGGGGGGGGGGGGGGGGGGGGGGGGGGGGGGGGGGGGGGGGGGGGGGGGGGGGGGGGGGGGGGGGGGGGGGGGGGGGGGGGGGGGGGGGGGGGGGGGGGGGGGGGGGGGGGGGGGGGGGGGGGGGGGGGGGGGGGGGGGGGGGGGGGGGGGGGGGGGGGGGGGGGGGGGGGGGGGGGGGGGGGGGGGGGGGGGGGGGGGGGGGGGGGGGGGGGGGGGGGGGGGGGGGGGGGGGGGGGGGGGGGGGGGGGGGGGGGGGGGGGGGGGGGGGGGGGGGGGGGGGGGGGGGGGGGGGGGGGGGGGGGGGGGGGGGGGGGGGGGGGGGGGGGGGGGGGGGGGGGGGGGGGGGGGGGGGGGGGGGGGGGGGGGGGGGGGGGGGGGGGGGGGGGGGGGGGGGGGGGGGGGGGGGGGGGGGGGGGGGGGGGGGGGGGGGGGGGGGGGGGGGGGGGGGGGGGGGGGGGGGGGGGGGGGGGGGGGGGGGGGGGGGGGGGGGGGGGGGGGGGGGGGGGGGGGGGGGGGGGGGGGGGGGGGGGGGGGGGGGGGGGGGGGGGGGGGGGGGGGGGGGGGGGGGGGGGGGGGGGGGGGGGGGGGGGGGGGGGGGGGGGGGGGGGGGGGGGGGGGGGGGGGGGGGGGGGGGGGGGGGGGGGGGGGGGGGGGGGGGGGGGGGGGGGGGGGGGGGGGGGGGGGGGGGGGGGGGGGGGGGGGGGGGGGGGGGGGGGGGGGGGGGGGGGGGGGGGGGGGGGGGGGGGGGGGGGGGGGGGGGGGGGGGGGGGGGGGGGGGGGGGGGGGGGGGGGGGGGGGGGGGGGGGGGGGGGGGGGGGGGGGGGGGGGGGGGGGGGGGGGGGGGGGGGGGGGGGGGGGGGGGGGGGGGGGGGGGGGGGGGGGGGGGGGGGGGGGGGGGGGGGGGGGGGGGGGGGGGGGGGGGGGGGGGGGGGGGGGGGGGGGGGGGGGGGGGGGGGGGGGGGGGGGGGGGGGGGGGGGGGGGGGGGGGGGGGGGGGGGGGGGGGGGGGGGGGGGGGGGGGGGGGGGGGGGGGGGGGGGGGGGGGGGGGGGGGGGGGGGGGGGGGGGGGGGGGGGGGGGGGGGGGGGGGGGGGGGGGGGGGGGGGGGGGGGGGGGGGGGGGGGGGGGGGGGGGGGGGGGGGGGGGGGGGGGGGGGGGGGGGGGGGGGGGGGGGGGGGGGGGGGGGGGGGGGGGGGGGGGGGGGGGGGGGGGGGGGGGGGGGGGGGGGGGGGGGGGGGGGGGGGGGGGGGGGGGGGGGGGGGGGGGGGGGGGGGGGGGGGGGGGGGGGGGGGGGGGGGGGGGGGGGGGGGGGGGGGGGGGGGGGGGGGGGGGGGGGGGGGGGGGGGGGGGGGGGGGGGGGGGGGGGGGGGGGGGGGGGGGGGGGGGGGGGGGGGGGGGGGGGGGGGGGGGGGGGGGGGGGGGGGGGGGGGGGGGGGGGGGGGGGGGGGGGGGGGGGGGGGGGGGGGGGGGGGGGGGGGGGGGGGGGGGGGGGGGGGGGGGGGGGGGGGGGGGGGGGGGGGGGGGGGGGGGGGGGGGGGGGGGGGGGGGGGGGGGGGGGGGGGGGGGGGGGGGGGGGGGGGGGGGGGGGGGGGGGGGGGGGGGGGGGGGGGGGGGGGGGGGGGGGGGGGGGGGGGGGGGGGGGGGGGGGGGGGGGGGGGGGGGGGGGGGGGGGGGGGGGGGGGGGGGGGGGGGGGGGGGGGGGGGGGGGGGGGGGGGGGGGGGGGGGGGGGGGGGGGGGGGGGGGGGGGGGGGGGGGGGGGGGGGGGGGGGGGGGGGGGGGGGGGGGGGGGGGGGGGGGGGGGGGGGGGGGGGGGGGGGGGGGGGGGGGGGGGGGGGGGGGGGGGGGGGGGGGGGGGGGGGGGGGGGGGGGGGGGGGGGGGGGGGGGGGGGGGGGGGGGGGGGGGGGGGGGGGGGGGGGGGGGGGGGGGGGGGGGGGGGGGGGGGGGGGGGGGGGGGGGGGGGGGGGGGGGGGGGGGGGGGGGGGGGGGGGGGGGGGGGGGGGGGGGGGGGGGGGGGGGGGGGGGGGGGGGGGGGGGGGGGGGGGGGGGGGGGGGGGGGGGGGGGGGGGGGGGGGGGGGGGGGGGGGGGGGGGGGGGGGGGGGGGGGGGGGGGGGGGGGGGGGGGGGGGGGGGGGGGGGGGGGGGGGGGGGGGGGGGGGGGGGGGGGGGGGGGGGGGGGGGGGGGGGGGGGGGGGGGGGGGGGGGGGGGGGGGGGGGGGGGGGGGGGGGGGGGGGGGGGGGGGGGGGGGGGGGGGG